>NW_020448342.1:1021333-1065360 GCF_003343035.1 Apteryx rowi
AAGGCCAATGGTATCCTGGGGTGCATCAGGAAGAGTGCTGCCAGCAGGTCGAGGGAGGTGATTCTCCCCCTCTACTCAGCCCTGGTGAGGCCACATCTGGAGTACTGTGTCCAGTTCTGGGCTCTCCAGTACAAGAGGGATGTGGCACTACTGGAGCAAGTCCAGCAAAGGGCTACTAAGATGATTAGGGGACTGGAACATCTCTCTTATGAGGAAAGACAGAGAGCTGGGCCTGTTTAGCCTGAAGAAGAGAAGACTGAGAGGAGATCTTATCAATGTGTACAAGTATTTGAAGGGAGGGTGTCAAGAGGATGGGACCAGACTCTTTTCAGTGGCGCCTAGTGACAGGATGCGAGGCGACGGGCACAAACTGAAACACAGACAGTTCCATCTGAACATGAGGAAAAACTTCTTCACTGTGAGGGTGACAGAGCACTGGCACAGGTTGCCTAGAGAGGTGGTGGAGTCTCCTTCTCTGGAGATATTCAAAACCTGCCTGGATGCGATCCTGTGCAATGTGCTCTAGGTGACCCTGCTTGAGCAGGGGGGTTGGACTAGATGATCTCCAGAGGTCCCTTCCAACCTCAGCAATTCTGTGATTCTGTGTAATCGTTTACCCACCTACAGCACTAGCTCCAGTCTATCCACAGAAATCAACCTAACATCACTTAGATGTTGATCATATTGTTCGTTCCAGGCCATTTACACCTTTTGCTTTCATGGTCTGGTTTAAGACAGAATAGCAGTAATAGACTTTTTTTTTAATAAATCAAACTTCTGTTTCACTAGACTGTCAGCTGAGGTATACAGCTCTATTCCTGGTGTACATGAAAGTCCTCATAGCAGGTCAGATCAAGAGAGAACTATCATTGTGTTGTCAGCGTCCTTTACTTTGACCTGGGTCCCACTGGCTCACTTTTTATATGCCCTTCTCAGACAATGTATTCACAGTGTGAAAGGACTAGACAGCTTTCTAGAGGTTGTTTAGTGCATCTCCCTAACCAAGGAGGAACCAAGCATCTTCTGTTCAAGCTCAGCTGGACTGTGCATTACAAAAAAGCTGCAGGCAATATGAAATACAGACACTGAATGCTGGTCCCCGTAAACTGACAGGCCTCTGGGGTACAGGAGGTAAGTAGATAACTAGCCCTGTTAAATTCTATAATGAATGTATAATCCGATAGCATAAAATTTAAATGCAACAGAAAGAGGAGACAGAGTCGATTGCGTTTGGACTGGAAAAAGTATAAGAACAATACAGGAAAACACAGGTAAATTCTACACTGTGGAAGAATGGTTAAGTGAAAAGGGGCATGATCTCTTAGAAGTGAGCAATCCTGTCTTCACGATGGAGGGAGGATCCCACGGCTATGTGAACTGTCCTTGAACATTCCTAGACCATTACAAAAGGGGAAGGCAAGTAGTGGTAAACAAGTCAAGGAGGGGGCCGACAAGCCCCTCCAAGTGAACAGCAACTTTGCACCAATCATGTATTCGCTTTAGGCGCGTGAACAGAGACTGTAAACCAATCATACAGCCATTGCTAGCACATGCTCTATCGCCTGTCTATATATACTCTGTGTAAGCTCTAACAAAGGGAGAAYGATCATACTCACATTGAGACTCATCGTTACTCCAGGTCCGTCTCCCACTCCAACACTACACAATGAGGAGCAGCATCAGTTTTTCATCTGTATTCACTGAAAAATGCTATGACAGCAAAATTATCTCTGGCTGAATGGTCAGAGGAGTCTATGAAAATGGCCAAGCAGAAAGAGGGGCTAAGAGTCACAAAAACTTTCATTAAACAAACAAGGCATACCATTATGCATACAACTTTAGCTCTATATACTGCTTAGAGTTAAATATAAATGTGTGCACATGCATCCACACACAGAGCTATGGAAGCCTGTGCTGGAACTTTACCTTCTGCTGCTGCCCAAAGGAGAAAATGAAACACCTTCCTCTCCCCACTGAGGCTGTTAGCTGCTATCCAGACTGCCTCAGTTCCTCACCAAAAGCTTCCTACAATTAGCCATACTAGCCCTGAAACCTAGTGAAGTCCCTTCCAAACCTGTGATTATGTGATATACAGCTATGTTCAAGGGAACTTAAAACAAGGCAGAAAGATATTGCTTGAACTACAGCTCTGTAGCCAACTGGCTGAATTCAGGTAAAGACAGATTCAGACTACCTTAGGAAGTCATTTTCTCTTCATTCCCTTGTCCTCATTAAGGGAATGCAAAATACTTCAAGGGGCCTTTATGTAATCTAGCTTCATAAACAAAGAGCAAACATATACTTTAAATTAGAATTATCCAGGTTTTAAGTTGAAAAAATAAGTAGAAAGAGAAAAAAAAATACTAGATCAACTCCTAAGTCAACTTTCAAACACAGTACAAATGGCTTTCTACCCTGCATAATCAGGGACATTTAAATGTCAACATGCGGTATTAAAGAAGATAAAGTGATAAAGCAATGGTACAACTAAGTACTTTACCAATAATAATAATAATAATAATTTCATAGCATTTCAGCTGAGCTATCCCCCCACCACAACTTTCTGTTACCCTGCCCTTCAGATAGAGTTGTAGCTCAAGATAGTTTTGACATTGAAGATGGCATACAATGCAACAGCCTACTCACCTAGCAGTGTTTTCTGCTGAGGGTACGTTATGTTTATTGTCTTGAACCAGCATTAGTGAGTTTCCAGGTGAACTGCAAAGTGCTGTTTAATCTATAAAAAGTTTGGAATGTTTATAAGCATCTCAGAACAAGACTGTTTCTTTCTCTATCCCATTTTACTTTGGCTGAGGTACATGTTCTGGAGCTTTAAAATTCTAAATAAGAGCAGTTGGGAGAGCTTCATTTTATAACACTATCATTTAGCCCTCTTTACAGATTAATTTATTACAAAGCTATGTCAGGTCTGGTGTCCCCACAGCAGCTAACTTGCAGGCATGTTTCAAATCCCATCATTCCCCTGTTGAGTACCAAATGGGATGGATCAACAAAGTACAACATTGATGTACTCATGCAGGTGATATAGATGTCACTTGATAGACTTTCTATAAAACTTAGTGACAATAAAATCATTATAAACCCTAAATTAGAGTTCAGTGTTACCTTCCATTATATGAAGCATCTGGCTGATACCATTTGTTAAAATCAAAGGAAAAAAAGCATATCTTAATATGGTTTTTGAAAAAAAACACAAAACATTTATGTGAACATTAAGAAAACACATATTAGAATATGATAACTGCAAACAATTAATTCATATTCCAAGATAAGATCTTTCAAAAATACATAATCAGAAAGCCATTTTGTATGGAAATGAAATATCTACACTCAGGGCTCATTGTAGGTATAAATATTTTTCCTTACAGAAGAATTTTTTTCCTTACAGGCAATCTTCCCCTCTCCTCCCACCACAAACAAAGAGACCACCTGAATTAGTGTGTCCAACATTAAAAAAAAAAAGTCATATACCAGGTTTCAGTCAAATGCATTTTTAAATGGCTGAGTTAAAGCCCTTGAAATCAAGTTTTATAATAGAAATGCTGATAGACCCTTAATTTTAATGGCTCTTCCAAGTGCTTCTAGAGCAGGCATTACTTATAATGTCATGAAATGATGTTTAAAACACTACAGAATTTTCTCAAGACAGATAAGCAGGTGTTCAAGAGGGCAGCACTACTTAAATTGTAGTGATTTATGGGACATACTGCATGAAAGGCCCGTGAGCTTTATGGAAGCTCACAGCAGAGACTCCAGACTCTAAGTGGACACAGTACCACCATTGTTTGAAGATCACTGATACATATTAATTTCCACATTGTAACATTTGAGCTTCTGCATTTGGTACATGTTACCAGCAGTGAAATATGAACCTCACTTCACAGAGCAGGGGTTTCTTATTGGTATACTTTTCATAGCACATTGCATGTAGTAACATCCATCGTGCAGCTGCTACTTCATATACTGTAATGATGCACCTTGCACATAGGTCTCTTACTGCTAGTTTAGCAACACCATACTTCTGACTTCTTCCAAGAGTTAGAAACAGAGCCACTTCCCTCAGACTTCTTTGAGCAGAAGCAAAAGCAAAAGATATGTTAAAAGTTTACCTGCAATATTACCCAGGGGTCAGAATTGTCCTCCTGAAAGTCATGTCACTATTGGAAAAGCAACCAATAAACCATCAAACCATTTTATGTAATCGATCAGCATTTTCTGCTTGTTAACACAAAAATCAATAATCTTATGGCTATGGGAGCCAGCCCTAACGATTTAGCAAGACTGCAATTTACTCCAGGCAAAAAAAAAACAGCACTATTAGCTCTCAATAGCAAATGCCATTAAAGAAAACTGGTAGAAAAAAAGACCATTACTGCTTAGGCTGTAGTTAGTGCTAAAATACTTGATATACATGGATAACTAAACAGGTTGCCCAGAGAGGTTGTGGAGTCTCCTTCTCTGGAGATATTCAAAACGCGCCTGGATGCAATCCTGTGCAATGTGCTCTAGGTGACCCTGCTTGAGCAGGGGGGTTGGACTAGATGATCTCCAGAGGTCCCTTCCAACCTCAGCGATTCTGTGATTCTGTAATTATTTCTACTTTCTCTTAGAGGACCAAAGCACCCATTGACACACTCACCCCCTACATTTCTGGTCTGGTAAAGAATACAATCAGTTTGATAATGTGCACACGGTAAATACATATTAACTCAAAAGTTCAGAGAGAAGAAAGGTAGATTAAGATCCTGGTCCAATTTTGCTTGAAATAAATCAGAACTTTTTACTGACTTACCTGTAGATTGAGTTAACTTCAAGAAACTTAGATGAGGTCATGTAAGAATTACAAGGTATGTGGACCAATAAAATCCAGATTTCCAATATACAGGACTTGTGCCTAAAATGACAAAAACTTTCTTTATTGATTTTTGTTCCATTGTTGTTTGGCTTGATATACTAATAGACAAGGGGGTTTACTACAGTAGCACTACTAAAAAGTAGACAGTATGTGCAGACTCAAGGAGTAAATTCATCTTAATACTATATGCAAACAATTCTTTGTGGTTGGAGCCTGCAAATTAAAATTCAGCATTAATTACATGTCTAATTAATATTTTCCACTGAGCAATATTTATGTAAGCAGAGAGGTAAGAATCACAGAAAGCAGGGGAATGGACTCACTAAAAGCTATTTAAGAAACTGCTCTATAACGCACAAAAATTTTAAGTCTGTCAGAAAACACTGATAAGATTATGGCCTTGAAGCTGGTTGTTGCAGTTACCACCACATTATGCATTGGCATAAGCAAAGCTCAGCACTAGCAGTAGCAGAGATGTGATAAATCTAAGGTTCCTTGCTTACTACTTCTTCTTCATCAATACATACAGCAAAACCAAAAAGTTGTCTTGAAAATAGTTATTAACAGGATGATAAGATATTGAGCTGATAAACTTGATCTTATTCCTCCTCTGACACACAAGCTTGGTGGCTCTAAAGAAGCATTCTTGCATTGGGTGAAAATTCCCTGTTCTGCAGGTACTGTTTACTGCTCCTGAAGATTATAGAGAGAACTGTTTATACCTTCTGTGCGAGGCTGGGCCCTAAGATTGCGACAGATATGAGACAAAAGAGTTGGCAAGAGTTATACAAGTGAGAAATACAGTGAAGCACACAGTGCCTCAGTGCTGTTTGTCTTCATGGCCCATTCCAGTGGGTCAGCAGCACTCAAGCTTGCATGTTGCAGAAGTTCATGTGAATCCAGTCTGTTTCTTCTTGCTCTACAAATTTAAAAAAGTTGCAAGTTCATACTTCACATGAAACTGCTGCAACACTAAATAAGTCAACACTTTTTCATTACAGCTAGGCCTACATAGTTGGAAATATTTGTAAGACTAATCAGACCTTTCAGCACAAGTGATCTGATCTTTGTTCTGTAACAAAAAAACAAGGAAGCAACCTGAGTTTCAAGTTTCACTGTGGACATTTTTTGCTGATTTATTTTCTTCCCAACTTCTCACTAATTTTTTGCCTTTCAGGGCCTTACTCTCATTACCATCAGACCTGAAAAAATACATTCCTCTTTAGATAACAGTGAAAGGATAAGTAGAGTAGGAGTGAGGATGGAAGTCTTCCAGTGACCTAGAAAAAGGGTCACAATAATGTTAAAGTTACAGCTCCTTAAAAAGGTGATCAAACAAACCATCCAGGGCACAGAGGTTTGATACCGTCATGGCATATTGTACTGCTACTCTGCTCTTCTCTTCTGTCCCATTCTTCATGTCAGCAGGAAACAGAATTCGTAAGATTGCAGCCCTCTGAACACATCAGTAAGTTGTAGTCTTGTCCTTTGCAGTCTCCTGCTGGTTCAAACAATAGAAGCCAATAGAAAGGGTAGTTCAAAGACCTTGTGAGCAACCGCAACAAATCCAGAGTCCTAAAGGTGGTTGTTGGGTCACCTGCACCAACAAGCTTAACACAGTTTCAGTCTCCTTCAGATTTTTCACATTCTCAACAGAATTTAAGAAGAAAAATTTTTTTCCCCCCTCTCTCTGTGTGCATGAGTGAAGAGTGAGGAAGGAGGAGACTAGAGTGTGGGTAATCGTAGGGGGTATGAACTCATCCTTATCTTTATTGTTATCTGGTCCTCCTGCCAATTTCTCAGGTTAGGTTTTAGACAAATCACAGAAGGAAAGCAGCCTCCAAACTCAAAGAAAAATAGTTTTGCTCTACCTTCCTGTGTGATTTTGGTACAAATGTATAACCATGCAAAACAAAACTCCATAGCTATTTCTTTGCAGACAAGCAAAGTCCTTAGGCTCCCTTTCATCCTGCTTCACTCTACCAGTATTTCAGCCACAGTATTTTGCTTATTTTGGTTATGCTAAACAAATATGAAAGTGGGAGAGAGCTGCATAGACCTGGCAGGGAACGCCTTAAAAAGTCATTGAGAAGATTTTCATCCAAGTTTTATTCAGCAAATGTGGGAATGTCCTGCCAATTTTCATAGATCAGCACAAAGCTCTTTAGCACAGGTGTTTCCRGGACTGGGATTCATTAGGAAAAGTTAGCATTTAACAGGTTATGGCCCTTTTAAAGCCAAAAAAACTAATATTTTTCCAGATCCTGTTGAAAATACCTGTGCATTTCTGGCAAAGGCACTTTCCTACAAATCTGATGTTTTTAAAAATCTGTATGAATAATATTAGGCAATGCTTCCACCTCTAAAAAGTACTTGAGTATGTGGATTCTCATTATCATTTATTGCATTCATATACACTTGACAGTCAATTAGCATAGTCTCTTTAATCTCACCTTCCATGACCAAGTGATGTATAGGGGCAGAGCTGGGCTACTATGATGGGTAGTTATTTCTTGAAAAGCAAAAGTCTCCCAGTCTTATTCCAGTTCATTTTAACAGACTGTTCCCACTGACTTACTGCCAGTCCTAAGAGTTACCATAGTACTGTTTAATAACAATATGCGTTTCTGACATTTATTTATAGTACACTAAAACCAAAAGCAGGCTGGATGGCAAGAGGTTTAGACCACCTGAGATGTCCTTAAATCTTAAGCACATGTTTAAGTGCAGCAAGACTAGCAATAATCCCAAATATGCAGTCATCACACTATTGGCTGATTCACCCTTTAAAGTCATAGATTCATTTCAGGAAACTATTTTTCCCAAGTGTCCTTTAAAAAGTAAAA
Source organism: Apteryx rowi (assembly GCF_003343035.1). Classification (NCBI taxonomy): domain Eukaryota; kingdom Metazoa; phylum Chordata; class Aves; order Apterygiformes; family Apterygidae; genus Apteryx; species Apteryx rowi. Next base: position 1,029,056 of record NW_020448342.1, read on the forward strand.
ATGGTTTGTTGCAAATCTTTTTATCAGTTAGGTGATGAAGAAATATTTTGAAGGGCAACAGTGATTTTTTTTTTTTAATTTTAAAATCAGGCCAGGAATGCACAGTAAATTGATGGTTTTTTTTTTTGTGTATACTGCATCACATTACGCAACAGAAAAAGAAAATTCAGATATCAGCATCAGCATTTTCCTGGAATGACACCTGAAGCAAGAAGATATTTTTTTTTTTTTTTTTTAAACCTTCTTTGCCTTGCATGAAACTAGACCTGCATGTCCAGTGTGAGAATAGCCTGGAGAGCTTTAGAGTTTAAATGCAACTGTGTGATTGCGATAGAATATTTATCACGTGGTAAATATTTTTTAGAAAATCTATCCTTTCCTTTAAAATTTTCTTTTAGGAGGCATTTCTTAAGTATTTGAATGGTATTTCATATCGGTAATAAGGTGAAAGTGCAAACAGCATCATTTTTAGTAACCATGAAACAGATCTGTCCACTCTTCCTCCATCTGTATTGCCATTTGAAGTGAAGGACACACTTCGTCCTCAGTCCAGCAAAGCACTTAAGCATATGTAGTCTTCTCAACTTCAATAGGATTATTCATGGGCTTAAAGTCAAATATGTGCTTAAGTGCTTTGGTGGATCAGAGCATTTCTGAGCAAGGGTAGCAAAGCAGAACCTTGTACAGAGCCTCTAGTGCTGGAAATACTGCAATAATAATAGTATAGTATTTCAGGAACAATGGCCTTTGAATTGTTAGCAATAAATCAGAATGCAAAGGGATTTGTCAAATACAACACTTCACTGTTTAAAAAAGGATAATGAAAGAGAACAAAAATATAACAAATGTGTTCAAAAGCAGATAAACCAACATTGATTTGACACACAAAACTATACTGAGCCAGACTCTCAGCTGGTAAGAACTGGGATAGGCTCAAAGTCCTGGAAATCTCCTGACAGGTGCTGAGCCACCAGTTTCCACTAGTTTCACATTAGCCTTAAATGATGTTTTTAATTTAACTTTTACTGGCCCCCATTTACAAATGCTGTCCTATTCCACCAGTAAACAAAGCTGCTACAGAAAATGAGCAAAGGCTTCATGAGCCAAACGTATCTGCCAATACTAGTTGAATGTTAGTGGAAACAAACTTTATTTCTTACCTATAGCCTTTAACTAATAGAATAAATATTTTAAGCATCTGAAATTACTGTGTGTGTGATAGGCTGTCAGTTAATTTCTCATCCCACAGACTCAATCTAGTTGAGATTTTCAAGTTACAAGCATTTTTTTTTGTGTGCATAGTGCCCTGATGAAAAAAAGGAAAATACAGTTTGCTTATCTTCGTTAGGGGAGAAGAGAAGAAAGAAAAGTATATTCATCAAGGAGGACAGTAGTTTGGAGTCATCTATGGGGTTTACTTTTGTTTTTTAATTTGGCTTAATTTTAGAAATGTAATCACAGAAGATGATGAAGGACAAATCAGAACAGCCTCTGATGTCAAGCACTGTCTAAAGTCATGCTTTTTATGCTGGGTAGTTATAGTCACTAATATTATCAGGGAAATACAGATGATATAAATGCATTCTGTAAGAATTACTCTTAAAAAATGCCTTCTCCTGTAAGGATCTTATTTTTAATCAAATACACTTCCTACTCTCCATGCAGGAAGCCAATTTGCTATTGCAAATGTTTTTGCTAAGTGATGGAATGTGCAGTCATGCACCAGCAATCGAGTCCTGAAATTCAGCTTGCCCACGCTAGGCAAGAAAAAGCTTTTGGCTTCAAGCGTGCACTCTATTACAAAGGGAGGCACTTAAATACATGAAGGGGAGGCCATGCATTTTATTTCAGAAGACTGAAATACATCTTGCAATGTGGGGCTTTGATGTTATTCATATGCTAACAATATACTATTTCCTCCAAGTGCTCAGTACATTGGAATAAAAAGACATAACTTGCTGACATTGTGCTGAACACTTCCTGTCCAGAATACTGATCAATTGTCATTCAGCTTCCAAGGCTAATCCACCCAAAATAACCCTCAACATAACCTTTAAATCATTCTTTTAACACTTTAAAATTCTARTTAAAATAATTTACCATTTTACAGAATAAAACGATGAAACAAAGACTATAACTGTATTTTCACTCTGCTTCTAAAATGCAGTTCTGTGCCCCAGGGACTCCTTTCATCTAGTGCAAGTGCTGGCATATGATGTGATTGTTAACATAGCTGGCCACCAGATGAAGTGAATTATCTAAACTGCCAAGGTTCCTACTTTCATTCCAATTTAAACATCGATTTAACACAGAAACTGAAGGGTATTATGAAAGCTTTAATAGGAACCATTTCAGACATGAAAAAGAACTAGAAGGATTTCTCAAACCACTAAAACAAATATATAATTTATTGAACCTGCAGATGAGTTGGAAAATGATCAGCACACAAGGGCGTAACAGAACATGCCTATCTTATTCCCCATACTGGTGCACGAATGCAGTATACCCTGTGCACATTTTAAAAGTGAATCACCTGTATGAATCCACAAGGGCATTAACCAGATGAAACTGTTTTATGCCAAATGGTTAAACAGAGTGTCTGTAGCTATCAAGTATTTGTTCGCTTTTGCTAAGCAAACAGTTTGAAGTGCATTCTGTTCTTTAAGATTAGAATACTCAGGAAAGTTTTTGGGTTTTTTTTCCAGTTAAAAAAAACTGTTAGAGGCTTCTGTGACCTCGAGTGAGTCACTTAATCACCTTTTTTTCTCACCTCCTTCCTCCTCCATATAATAATTACTTCATTGTCAGGCCCAGTAAGGCTGTGAGCTCTTTAATACCAGCAGCTCTCTTAGCACAGCGCAATGTAGATGCCTCCTATCTGAAATACTGAGACTTCACTAGACAGAAAAACCACAAGCAGCATTAATCAGCTTTTCATAAGAGACAATGACATTCTAGCCTTTAAATATGTGAGAAAACCCTCCCAAAACACGTTCTGGGGTAAATAAAGTTTTTAGAGAGAAAAGGACCTACCTCTTCAGGAAAGTATGTGATTAGCTAGCGTTTTTAAAAGGAATGACTGATGCTAAGATGTGTATGCACAGTGCACCCATTCAGGCATGTGTGCAGATTTTTGTAAAATCCAAGTTTATTACCTGCTAGCATAAATCATCTTTAGTCCTATAGTGAAAAGAAACATTCTTTCTGCATTATATTTGAACAGAGAAAAGTTTTGCAGAGAACAAGACTAAAAGAAGGCACCAAAGGGAAGGACAGATACGCAAAGACGGTTGMTGGCTTCTGGCATTAATGAGACTGTATTGGATGTACTGTATGCATTTTGGTTGATATATTATGAAAAGAATAATGACAAAATTGCAGATAGCTCTCAGAATTATTCAAGAATTCAAAACAGAAGTTGGCTTCTACAACTAGGCAGAATAGAGATAAGTGAGGAACCTTATGAGAACAGGAAAAGAAGCAAGCTAGTAAATTGGTCAGATTATTAATTAATGCAAAGTTGTCCTTTTGGACTTAAGTGGGAGTGGGGAAAAAAGTCCTGCTTGAACTTCTCTACATAAACAGTGGCTGACCTTGGAACATAGTGCCAAAGCAAACAAGAGGTGGTGGAAATCAGTTCAAAAGGCAGTTTGACCATTTTGGTGAGAAGAAATTGACTAGTATACCAATAAACGGTTTATTTGGGGGCAAGAGTTGAGGTATAACTCATTCCCAGAGGCTTTACAGACAGGGCCTTGAACACATTTTTCTGCACTAGTACTATCTTATTATTATGTAAGAATTACAACAGCATTTTTCAAAGGGTGTGACAAAGAGAGCACATACAAAATATGAGGATATGGAAGAGGCCAAAGGTCCGCTTGCATTAATTTATACAGTGTCTAGTAGAGCCAAGGACACAATTGAATTCATTTCACTGAAAGGAAGCCCAGTTTATTGGCAATTGAGCAACACAGTGACCAACTGACCAAAGTGAGTGTGACATGAGAATACCTTCAGAATGGAGCACAGTACCATGGGAAGTTAATTGCAGTGTTCTGCTTTTTTGTCCATGTTAGGTTTTGATAGACATTAATCCCACCTCTTTTTATTCACCTCAATCATGAAAACTGCATGGAAGAGTGCTCTCATTTTTTTGAACATTGCTAAGACATCCATTTAGGAATCATTTTGTTTGAAAACTCACCAAGAATGCAGGTGCTTTTATTGACTGTTGATCCAACACAGCTTCAATTATGGATTGGGAGAGCAAAGAGCTGTGTCAAATGAAACGATAATATAATTCAGGCCTCAACTTCCTTTAAGTGGTAGCCACTTTTTGTTTTGTTTTGGGATTCCTTTGTCCCTAGAGACTCCCAGCAGGTACCATGATCTTTAAGAAATGAAGAACAAATGCCTATATTAAAAATATAAATCTAAAAATTTAAATATTATAAATACTATACYATATAAAAAATTTTAGAAAAGAGTTAGAAAGCTACAGATGGCATAGGATATCCAGCTTCAGTGTATTTTAGGTTTGAGAACATTAGGTGTTGTTTGTTTCACATTTGCAATTCCCATAATTGTTCTTAGGCAGTTAGCTACCAAAACCTCAACTCTACACAAACAGGAAAAAAGACGACTCATATCAGGAAAATGGACATTCCAGTCATCAACAAGAGCATTATCTGTAGAGACTGCTTCCCATATGAATGCACTTCCAAATACTTGAATGAAGATACAAACATGCATATCCAAAACACTGGCTTTACATACTAGTCAGACTGTTTCCATATGAAAAACCTATTGGCATCATCTTTTTCAAAGTGCCAAAGCAACTTTAAAAAAAGAAACAAAAAAACCCCACCAACATTTACATATAAAAGCCAAAAAATTTAGGACTGGATTCACCAAATAATTCAGCACTGAAAGGTATTCAAAATTGCAGGCACTGAACTTTAGGCTGGTATTTATAAAGAGAAAATAGTTTTCAAATGACCTTCCACTCTTGACATTCATGCACAAGAGTTAGACAGAGATCCCATAAAACAAGTCAACAATTTCACCATTCCATTTAACTGACCTCTCACACTTAAAGATGTCCAGCTGAAAATGCAGACATCCTTAAACTGAACTGAAAAATTATCATTCTGTAATGCCCCCTAAATCAATCTGAGAACAGTGCTGTAAGGATGTGCCAAGTCCTCAGTGATAAAAGAGAAGACATAAGAGCAATACTTACCAGCTGGAGGGAAGGAAGATACTGTAAACAGCAGCAAGCTGCCAAACAACTATATTAGTTGGCATAGCTACTTTTCTCTGCCAAATTTAAAGGGCCAGCCACTAGCGGTACCTCCTAGAGGGATGCTGGAGAGGTAGGCGTCTGTGGGAACTATATCCTTGGAAAATTTAGTGCTGACCAGGTATCTACACCAAGAAAAACATGTGTCAAAAATAATATTTAACTTTTGCAGAATATGACATCTAACATCATCATTTTCAGCTTTCACAGTTGGAGGCCTGATAGCTAATAGGATGCTTATGTTGAAGACTATCTGTAAAAATCATGTTGCTTTTCACAAAACTACAGTTCACAAGCTGGATTTGTTCTGATACAAAAATAACAAAAAAAGGCCTTAGCAAGAGCTTGGGGTAGTAAGAAGGGCTGGAGGGAGAGCAGGGAATATAGGTTACAATCCTTACCATTCTCAGAAAAATGTAGGGTATGGATAAAGTTGAGTCAAGGCCCAGATTTACACCCCTGGTACTAAACTATTGATTCCAGTGGAACAGATCTTTGGTTTTTTTTCCCAATTTCCAACTCACCTTGGGGAAATCCACCCAACAATCCCTCCCCCCCCTTTTTTTTTTTAATTCAGAACTGATACATCTCCACAAGACACCTAGGCCCTGGGATAGTATATACAGTGTACCTATACTGTACTATACTGTGTACCTATTTCTACTATTTATAGTAAAAAGTATAGACAAATTAGATAGTTTTGATACTGATGCTGCCTTACTACATGCACATATTGCAAAGTTCTGGCCTTGTTATCAATGTGATTTTTTTCCCCTCATACCTTTAATGAACCAGAATTTTACCCTTAGTTTATCATTTAGTGCACACATCCATAAAATTCTACAGAGGTGGAATTTAAACTGTAGTGCTCTAAGTGTAGCCCTCATTCTGTGTGCATTTCCATCTTGCTCTTTTTCTAGCTCCCAGGCTTTCTTTTTATACATATATATCTATATATATGCATGTGTGTGTGTCTATGTACACACATACATACAAGTGTATATAATTTGTGGCTTTAGTATTACCTTTTTTGAGGGAGATGACTTATTTAAAGTGAAGGTACACAATACAAACACATGCTCTGGATATGCAATTTTAACAAAAGCAATGCTTGTCATATGTGAAAAGGTAGGTGCAAACAAAATACGGGTGAATGCAAAGGAAACTTCATCTCTTGCATTCCTTTTGAACTTCCAGATCTTGGACGTTCTGCTCCAGACTCAAGACCATTTATAGTAGTTCTAAAATGCTGACTTGGTTAATGCACAGACCTCAGCAGGACAAGGAGTGTTGAGGATGATTGATTGAAATTCAGAGCACCTTACAGAATGATTTGTTTGACATACCCAGTAGGAAACTCTTGTTTGTTGAACTTATTATTCATTCATGTATTCATGAAAAAAATACAATAAAAGCATAATCCCTGCATAGTGCCTGAATGATCACATTGAAATGAACCCAGAGCTTTGCAGTGCTAAGCAAGGTCTTTAGTTTGCAAGAGAACAGTTTTACATAGCAATATCACTAGCTGTGTCTAGAGTTTACATTATACTTATAAATCAGCAAGGGAAATTTAATCTGCATTGTAATCTAAGGTTATACTGAGAATCAGACATTAAAAATACACATGCATAATAATAACTGCTTACGTGACTTTTTGATTTTCTTTCTCCTAAATGATTTAGCAATTACTCTGCTGAAATGTAACTGAGCCTGTGAATCTGTTTGCATTTTGACAACTAAAACACAAGTCAAAAGAAACAGAGAAATAACAAATATGCTTTGGTGATTTGGGAGACCAGTTCTTAAAATAGGCCACTATTATAGGGAAAAGCTTATTATTTAAAAAATAACTGGCAAGATTTAAATCAAACTTTGCTGTGTTGAAAATACTGAGAAAAAGGTCAACACTAAGATGAAAATCCTTTCTCACAGGCTAGGGCACTGAACAGCATTTACATTTATGTGAATGTTGTATAATTTTGTTGTACAGTATGATGCCAAGCAAAACAATGCTTGATTTTCCATTCCCTACTAAACTTTCCTACTGCTGTTCTTCCTAAACCGAACTTTGCGGTATTTCATTCAACCTGTGGTAGTTTTACACCTTATTTTCAGATCCATTCTCACCCCCAAAAGAAATATATTGAGTCACTGGGGGCAGGAATTGTACATCACTAATTTCAATTCAGCAGAAGTAGAGCTACTTAGCAATTTACTCTTACTGTACCTGACTTGATTGTTGTCAAACTATTGGGTTAAACCAACAAGACTTCTGGAAATCATCTTGCCTAGATGTTTCTGCTTACTTCAAAAAGAATCTCCCCTCTGATCTGGTAAATGCTTATAAATTGTGATGGAAGGATAAGAAGTCCTCCCTGACTCTGAAAAGACTGGGTCAGCTTTCCATTGAACACATTCTATCAGTTTTGATCAACAAGATTAAAAAGGTGAAGAAACCTTGAGCTAACAAAGTATATCAGTCTAGATAAAAAAATTATTTAATTTCTAGAAGGGACAGAGAGAAGAAGCAGGCCCAAACCCAGCCATCTGTAACTAAGACTAACCAGGATAGTGGGGCCTCATCTCAGTTATCAACAAGAAAGGTGCAGGACTCCTATTAAGAGACATCTACCTTCATTGCCTTCCAAAACTCTCTTCCCCTTGTATTAAGTTGTGTTCCTACTCTTTCAATTAAACCAAAGACTTTAGTCAGCAAAGGTTGTCTGGTTGCTCTGTTCACCCTTTGCAAATGATGCTGACAGGTACCAAACCATGCAAGAGGTGCTGAGGTACAGAAGACTTCCTCTCCCCTATTCCTGCAATCTAAGGACAGGAGAATTGCACGATGCCATGACAGCAAAGGGAAAAGCATGAAGTTTGATTGCCGAGGTGATGCACTCAAAGAGAGTGAAACCACAGCTAAGATGGTAATCAAGACTTCAGCCTTCCAGCCTTTCTGTATTAAAGTATTAAGGTGCTGTTTACACAGAAAGTCACTTATGGTTGGTTTCAAAATAACATGTCAAAGATATTCTAACACTGTGCATTGTAAAGAGTGCTTTTTTTCCTGAAAAGTTTTAAAGATTTCCTTTTATTTGCAGTCATTGCCTTGATCTGCTGTTATTCCTGGTAATCGCTTGCTGTATTCACACACAGAAAGATTAATATTGATGCCTAGAAGAAAAAAAGTGTTATTTTCTAGATTATGGTGAAATAATAGCTTTTTAAAGAAACTTTTTTTTCAATTGGGAAACAGCATCAATTTGTTATCAGCTTGTCATAACTTAACCAACTACTTCTGAAACAACTTACAATTCTTTATGCATTTTTTTCTTCTGCATATTATTAATGGTATGAGCTACAAATCAACAGGAAACCTAAAAGCATTAAGAACAATTACATAGCAGCTAACAAGACATTCTGCTAACAAGCCATTTAACAATAAAGCTTGCAATGCATTGGGGACACTTAAAAATGTCATTTTATATACAATGTCAACATTACTTAAACAAAACAGTGACTCTGATTTAAGTCAAATCAGAAATTTTCAGAGAAAGAAAAGCTGGTAAACAAGCTCGCAAATTGCAGAACTTAGATTAAAAGGAAATGACTTCAGTCAAATAATGAAAAATTGGAAGGTGCTTGCATTAGAATTAAATGGTCGAAAGCCCAGGAAACAATTCAAAACAATTCAATTTACAGAAACATATGCATAACCTCTTAGGAACATCTGCTAAGAGAAAACAAATTTTCACAGGGTGGGGGGATTTGTTTTGTTTTAAACTGCTAAACTGAAGGAATGCACAGCCTCTCCTTCCTCACCCATTCAGAGCTAGAGGCCTAGGGAAGGGGTGTCTCCAGCTGCCTCCATCTTCTCTCTATTCTCACTACTGTAAGGATTTCACTTGAGGCTTTGTTAGTATTACAGCAGATGCAACTATTTAAAAATACAAGTCAAGTTCTCAGCCTTCAGTCTTGCCACAAGGTGGTCTACTTAGCAAGGACATGCAGCTTTTGAGGCCAGCGTATACCATGCAAAAGTACACTCACACATTACCCTACTGGGTCTACAAGACAAAGAATAGTGCAAGGCAGAGATGATAGCTCAGTCTGCAGAAGTATAGCTGCATTCCCCCACTCCACCCCGAGAAGTAGGATTAGTTAGTTCAATAGTACTGATTAACTAGTACTGATGCAGCTATCCATCCTTCAGGACCTCTTTGCATAACACTGCCCTGAACCACGCAACCATAACCTCAGAGTTGCAAATACATAATATAGCCACACATATACCAGAGTCAACATCCCCCATCTTCTGAATTTCCTTTCTACCAGCTCCAGTCCTTCAAAGAAAGTTCTTCCAGGCAGAAGCTACCGAGATTCTTCATTTCRAGGAATCATCTCCCTTCATTCTCAGGCTGTTCAAGCAATCTTTTGAAGTATCTCCCTCTGACCTTGAAGCTGGATCCCTCTTTCCTATTTTAAAGACATCCAATATCCATATAAGGTAACTAGATATGAGCTTGTCTTCTCTTAATTTAAGTAAGACAAAAAAGTGGTCAAGCTGTTTCTTCTAATCTGTGTCTGTGGAAAGCCCCAGCTTCTCTCACATCTCATTCTGTGGTCCTTTGCTTTCACCTAGCCTAACTAAAGCTAAATTGACCTAAACTGCTTGTAATTGTTAATCATATACATTAAATTATTATATTCTCATCCTGTTCTACCTTCAATGGTTATCTTATACTATTGCCTATAATTTCTTACATCAAATGACAACACAAGAAATACTAGATTTTCAAAGACTGTTAAGAACAAGTGATAGGTCAACATTCCAGACAGTACCTGTCCCTCCTCCAGAAACCTCCTAAACATCTCCTTAGAAGACTTTCTTCCCTCAAACTCCTATTAATTCTCTTTTTCTCTACCTATTACACTTATTTGACCTCTCACCATCCTAGTCTGGGAAAACTGAACTGAACTTGCTCTAGAAGTGTGCTAGATCATCTTCACTAACAAATTCCAGGCATCCTGTGACAGAGCCTCAAGAAAACAGTAAAACCAAGTCTTCTGCTGTAGTAAAGGCCTTATCAAAGATCAGCTAAAGTCAGTGGGAGTCAATAGATTTCAAAGTCCTGCTCATTCACATGAGGAAAAAATGCATGCCCTGTCTAGCATGCACAATCATTCTTTATTATATATGCCACAAACCCCTGGCATTAGCCGCTAGCTATTCTACTATTACCATATTTTCAAACTTTTTAGAAGGTTCTTCCTAAAGTCTTCTGCCGCCCTTACTGCAGAGAGATTAACATTAAAGTGGTCAGGAACAGCAGTCTTTCTTGCTCATGCCTGAGTGTTTTGCCAACTGATTTCAACAGGCTGTGAAAATGCCAGTGATTAGACAAGCATAAGCCCCTGTTCTCATATGAAGCTCATTTTAAGATCAAGACCTCAGTCAGTGTAGCCATAGCAATGGCACTTTGATTGTAACATACTAAAATCCAAACTGTTACCATGGAACCCGGTTACAAAGACTTGGACAATCAATTCTGATTATTATAGTTAAATGGTCATGACTTAAATCCTACAGATAGTAAATTTCAGACACATACTCAGACACAAAATTTCTGTTTAAGGACAGAACAAATTGTGCTAGGCACTGTAATACCAGGGCAGGTCATCCAGGATATAATTGGCCCTAACTGACATTCACACAAGCTGTAAATTTATTTTTTTAAACCTACAGCCAAGAGGCATTCAAAAAAGGTAAACTCCTTCTGTCTTTGGAGATCAAAGAAAATCAAGGAAATTACTTCCAATCTGATCCTGTGCAATCAAATGCTCAGCTGCTTGATATTTCAAAAAGTAAAACATCAGCACCAACTGGAATTGGCTTTTGCAAAGGTTTTTTTTTTTTTTTTTTAATCTCATGGCCAGGTAATAGTACAATTTCCCTGTGTATCTTCATGCAACTAGAAAAATAAGAGTGAGCTGATTTTGGAATAAAGCAGAAAGAGGGAAAGAAGCGAACAGGACATTCCAGAGACATTTTTAAAATATAGATTTGGTTAGTATTAAAAAACAAAACAAAAAAAACACACAAGAATAAAAGGTCATTTTATTTTTTTCCTAATTTTCCTGACAGAGGGAAGGAGGAGAACAGAGCAAAGCAGCCGACTAAGCAAAAATAAGTCTTCTCATAACAGATGACACTGAATGTTTTATCAGCAGATACCAAAACATAGCATCTACAAATCAAACAGAGAACCAAATTTCATGACTATGCCAGGAGCATATTTGTTTTGCAGATTCTAATAGGAAAACACGCATACAGAACACTCCCTCTAGCAGAACAAGCACAGCCTTCTGCACTCATGGCCCATGACGCATCAGGGCCTAAAGCATAAGCTACATCTATTGCTCATTTGGTCAAACAATGCAAAGCATGCAGAAATCAAAACAGTAGTTTGCTCATTTTGTGCCATCTGCCACTGACATGACACAAACTCAGACAGCATAATCCATTATTGCATGTGCAACAATAGCATGAAGGTGTTTGGTTTGCTGGTGGCAAGGTTTTTTGTTGAGAAAGTGGGTTTATTTTGCAACTGTTCACGAAGATTCCCACCTTGCTTACATAATTTCTTGAAAAAATACTATAACAGTTGAGTGCTTCAAGTCCTATTCACCTGGAAAATCTAATCTATGATAAGAAGGAAAAAAAAAAGTACAACAGCATGACCATTATGCCTCTGCAATGCAAAAAAAAAAATGCCTGCAGTAAAAAACACCACACTGATTTAAGCACTGCTGTCAACATTTGCTTCTTTCAGGCCCCAAGGACCAATAGACTCTTACAGGGAAGCAAATCTGGGTCTTATAGACAGACAAAGCTCCTAGTACTGATTATTCACAGTCAGGTCCCCAGGAACTCTTACCACATTTCATATTTTTCAATTTGAAAGAATGCACTACTTATCTTGAAGCCTCCCTTCTCCCTGAAATGTAATCCATCAATAAAAATGTAACATCAGCACAAAAAATCCCTCCAGAACTGTTTCCCTCTGATTTTCCCCTAAGTGTTCAATAAATTAATATATGACTACCTACCTGAAAAATCATTATCCAACAGTATTGTCCATAAACATAAAATAATACTATTCACTGATGTGAAACTGAATTGGAGGCCTCCATAACTAGCCATAGCTGTGATAGCCATTGCTGTCACAGCTTCCTTGTCTTAACTGCACATATATTTTTGCTTCTGGGATGAGTAAATGACACAAAGGAACAGAGTTTGACACTTACACTATTGTTACAACAGTTAACCATTCATTTGCTTGTCCAGGTGCTTTTTCCACCTCCTTGAACTGTAACTTGAAAAATAGTGCTTTACAGTTAATATAATACTGAGGTGAGAAAGAAAGATGGGGGGGGTAGCAAATAAACAACACTGCTCATTTTAAGAGATTTTGTTCAAGCACTTGTAAATGCTGACACACTCCTAATCTACATTTAGGGTGCATTATCTTTTTTCCCCTCCCTTTTTGAATGACATTTATGTTTAGGATAATTAAGAACAATAAACCTTGAAAAGTTACCCAAACAACAGAGAGACACAGAAAGAGCATATATACAGGAATAATTGTTTCTCAAGTCTAAAGAATTTGAACTAAACTTTAAAGAATATCATCAAGGCTTCTGATTTGTACAGAAAAAAATCCCCACAACCTATTAAAGATGTACTACACTTCATGTTACAGCATGTCAAATTTCACTCCTACTAATCTTGTGTGTGACTTTACTATAAAATATTCAGTAACTTCCCATTATCTAAACATTCAAAAACGGGTTAAATTCATGACTGTGCAGAAAGCCAGTAAAGTTTATGGATATAGTTTTGTTTCTCTTCTGGACAGGAGCTATCTATATCTATCTGTGAATTCCTAAATATAGATCTAATTTTTCCATCCAGCCRGGATGCAGCCCTTATTCAAGCCTTTATCACTAGCAAGGCGAGAATTGTCTGCAGAGTCTTTTATGTAATACATGCATCTGAGGACATCTGCCAGGCCATCAGAAGACTATGACGTATAATTGAGCACAGAGCCCTCAGATTACAACATGTATTTTTCCAAACAGGTTGGAATGCAAACAGAGCAAAAGATAGCTCTGTGCTGACACTATAGATGCAGATACCTTAGATATAAATGGAGATACCTTGGATTTTAATGATGAAATACAAAGTTTTTTTCTTGATGACTCTTCAAATTTAAAACTTCAAATCTTCAACCAAAACTGGAGGGGGGCGGAGGGAAAGAAAGGGGAAAGATGATCTACTTCTCACCTGTGGTCATTCTTTGTGCAAAGAAAGTATTTTGAAATATTTTTAAAACAACAAAAGGGCCAGAACTCTTGAAGTCTTGTTTCCTACAGTTTTCCTTGATCATCTTTATCGACAGCCCTAATCTTCCTTACAGCCCCTATGATTTATCTCCAGCAGTGAGGGATGTGTGCTGATTGGGGCTGCTGCCAAATGAATGGCTACTGGTTGAGTTCTACTTGCTGTTCCTGCCATGTCTCTCAATCCACCAATTTTCATGAATCTTGAAGGAATGCAATTACCTTTGAGAAATCTACCTTTCGTTAGAATTTGTTCAGAATTGACCAATTTTTGGAGGAGATGAAGGGAACTGACAAACAGATGGCTTCCTTCAGAAGCTAGGCATTTTAACCACTCATTTACAAAATGAAATGGAGTAGTATGGGTATTATCTTTTTTGCTCACCTGTTCTTGATTTGTTACTGTTTGACACAGCTACGCTGGCACCTACTGCAAGATGCAGCTTTGCTACCGTTACTTGAAGGGGTGAAGTTATTAATTTAGCTTGTCCAGTGCTTTGTGTAGGATAAGACAAGTTGATAAGCAGTACAAGCTGGTGATGAAGACAGTTTGGCTGCTAAAGTCAAGAGATCCATGTAACCTTCCCCGAAAGAACGTCTAAAGCATATCATCTGAAATCAAATAAAAATAACAAACAAATTAGATCTATGACTGACTAGGTCTACATACCTCCATCTAACATTCTACAACTACTGCAATTTCTCCAGCATTAGAGTTCTGTAGCAAAAGTAGAGTTGTAGAATAGGATATGAGAGAGAGGTTGCCCACTTGGTGTCTTAGCTAAATTAAGACTAATAAAATCTGTTAAAAGCTGAAGAATGTTCAACCTCTACCTAACTTACATGTATGAAAGTAAATATTTCATGATAGGAATTGAAAAATAGCTATCTATTCAAAAAGAGAGCCCCAAACCATTTAATTCAAAACCAGTCATTTCAAAGTTAAAAGAATCTGAATCTTTGGTGTCATCTGGTACACCTTTACTACCCAATTGCACAGATGAATATGGAAGGAGYGTCCCTCTCCCTCTGAGCACTTAAATTCTCAAGACTTTTAGGAATATAATTTAGGAAATTTAAAAGCACTTCATCTGTTATGCATGGATTTCCACATTATAGAGTTATAAATTATAACATTTTGGTAAACTTTGCACARCTATTCACTTTCATGATACCTGCCATTTTCTTCTAAAGAATCTCACSAGACTATTCTAACAATAAGGTAGGTACTTTTATGAACGTATTTATGAGCAGTAGCAGTAGCATAATTGCATACAGACACACCAGTTAGGAACATGGCCCAGTGGTATTATGCACAGTAAAAACAACAAAATTTTCCTCCCAAAGTCTGTGTAAAGATAAAAAAATTCACTAGTTTGCATAACAGTGTTCAGTTCATGTTTGTTTCAAGGAATATGTACAGTTCTGGGTGTTCAGATGTTCTTGATGTATTTGATCTATTAAAAGAACAAATTTTGGAGAAGGTAGTCAACGTAACAGTAGCACTATCTGAAGAGTTGTTACCAGATGTAGATAATGCATTTAAGCTGGAAAGGAAGCAGAATATCACCTACAAAAATTATCAAAAGAAAGATATGACAAATGTATCTCACTTAAACCTCTCTCTGAAATGGTAAATTTGAGATACAAAATACTACATTTTCAAGCACACACATTTAAGGACCTAGCCCTCACCTAAGAAAAAAATAGTCTCTTTAAAAAAAAAAAACAGTTCAGCAGCAAGTAGACTGATTTGTTGTCCATTCGGTAGATGCAAATATGTATTCCCTTCCACAAAGCATTGAGAGAGCAAGGAGATTCTATGGACAGGATCTAAATAAACTGAGAAGTAAAACTGATTATAGACACATCAACTTCAGGCCATGCCAAATGCTTCTCAACAGAATTATTGAACTTGCAAGATCTCACTGTGTTCTGGTTTCTTGCTTTGAATATGAAAGGCCTTTAGTTTTACGAACAACAAACATTTTCCATACCATCAAGAACAGATGCATTTAAATGAAGTTTTTTATTATGAAAGCTAAAGAAAATTGTTAAGAAGTAGCTTAGTCAAAGAATACTAAGCTACAGAAAAATAAACAGCTCTTTTACTATGTCAGTTCAGATGCTGTGTTTGAGTCCTACCAAGTTGCACGGTCAGAGGTAATCTCTCACACTGAAGGACACTAAAAACAACTGATACTCAATGCAGACCAGAGGTTTCCTAACTTTTTGGACTCTAGACCTTTGTCAGCCCTCAAAATTACTCATAGAATTTATAAATGAAGACACTAGAGAAGCAAGATGTTTCTTCGG
The DNA here is from genome assembly GCF_003343035.1 of Apteryx rowi. Taxonomy (NCBI): domain Eukaryota; kingdom Metazoa; phylum Chordata; class Aves; order Apterygiformes; family Apterygidae; genus Apteryx; species Apteryx rowi. The sequence continues at coordinate 1,045,083 of NW_020448342.1, forward strand.
ACCAGCTGAGACCAGCCTTGAAGACCAGCTACACRTACCACGGCTTTGAATACAGGTAGTGGTTTGTGCATCACCAATGCCTCTGACAGAAGAAAACCAAGTTCAAGACGACAGCAACCATAATCAGATCAGATACAGACTAAGGTTTGGAGCTGAATCAAAATATATGTTCGAGCTTGGATTTGACAATACTGAAATCATAAAATGGTAGTCCAAAGCTACAACATCATTTTCCAATTTCAAGAGCTTACTTTCAATTTCTATGATCTTGAGGTGAAATGATATAAGAATATTTGAGTTTTCCTGATTACATTGGCAGTTGAATTAGTAATTAAGAAATAGATTCCTTTTATATATATAGCTACTAACAACAAATACTGGGAATTTAGTTTAGCCTTTAAGTTTCAATATTTGCCCATAAAAAAAAATTACCATTTTCACAAAATAAAATGTTTCTGCTGAAATAGCAGCATGCAAACACCACTTCAGTCCACAAATGCAAATACTGCATAGCAAGCTCACTTAATAAAAAAAGCCTGGTCTGAGTCAAATTTTCATTATTTGTACCTCAGAATGAGGATGTTAGCAAAATGGTTCAGTCAGACCTTCCAAAACTCACTTCTCTAAATTGCTCTAACTTAACCACATTTTAAACAATAAAACTCAGCAGCCATAATCTAAATCATACACTTACCAGTCTTTTTCCCACAAGCCCTGAAGCCTAAAAGTTACCATGGAAACAAATTCTACATTTCTACAAACTGAAAGAGCCCGTTAAAAACAAAACAGAACTAAAAGAGATTAACTCATTGCTAACTATACCTCATTCAAATTATAAACAGGGCAATGGCTAACCAGTTTAYAAATAGTCAAGAATGAGGATAATACTAAAACTAGTCAGTAATCCAAAATAGCATGGCACTCATAAGAATTTCTAAAATGAAAATAAAGAAACCACCGTACTGTTTCTTACAAAGAAGCATTTTTACAGTGTATTTACAACATGTCATTGTAATTGTTAATGTGCGATAAAAAGTGCCACTAGACCACAAATCATCCTATAACCTAAGTGGCAGCAGAATTGCTGCCTGAAGCTTTAGATTCGAGCACTATATACTCAGTCTTGCCTCCGTCAGAGATTTGCAGGATGATTTCAGGCAAATGATTTAACCTCTCAGCTTTGATTTCCTATCTGTAAAATGGAGAAGATAATGCTTGTGATACTAGATAATACTCAGGGAAAGATACTGCTTACATCTATCTGCACGGCTACCTAAGAAAAAGAAAGTAGATCATACAATTGTCATATTGTGCTCTATCTGTATTTCATGAGGGTTGTCTATGACCCTTAGTAGTACAAAAATGCAATAACTCCCCAGATCTCCTATATCTCTAGAGGTGAACAGATGCATCTCCTGAAATCTATTTCTTACCAAGATCTGATACATTTCAGATTATACATGGCCTAAGAGCATATGAAAATTCAAAGCACAGGGCCAGAAGCCAGGAACATGTGCAACTGGGGATGAGCTATCCTCATTTKACCTAAGTCCACGTAATTTCTACTGTTGGATGAATCAGGACTGGAATTCTCATTAGTCCAGAAATCCTCCTCTTACCCGAAAGAGGGAGGAAAAAAAATTAAAAAAAATTCAGAAATGGTTCTGATATGGGAATTTGATCTCAGTCTCCTGCTTCTGAGCGATATAATTCTCAAACTATCTGAGACTGAAGAGCATTATCCTCCTGTTCAGTCTGACATCTAATTAATCTTTTAAAACCCTCATCATTCATTTCTGAAGCTTGTCTTTACCTAGTTTAGTCACAATATTGATCTTGTATATTGTGTCTTCTGAGAATGCCAGTACTGATAAGGGTTGATGCCATGTGAAATCCTGTCAATTATAAACTAGTTTCAAAGCACTCACGATGCTGAACAACATCAGATAGTAACTGTTCTCAATGTAAGCCAGATTTGAAAACACTGTATGGCAGTGGTTTACCAACTTTGTTTCACTAGCTACCTTCTAAGAGATCTTTGAAAGGTAACAAATCATTCCAGCACATTCAAGCCGTACAGGCAGATTACCTTCTTCTAGTTCTACTCAAAAATAAATATGGCTGCAACCGCGAGGTCTTAAACCTTCAAGTTCTTATTCTTATTGCAGTTTCAGTGCAAGCACTGAGACTATATAGTCTCTATGAATTTGGACCACTCATATGAGCAAGGGTGTGTAAAATTAGACCTATTGCTCAATGTAGTTTTCTTCTTTTGCCCTAAAATGTTAAAAGAATCTCCCAGACAAAAACTAAGATGGTAGACTATATGCTATTTTGGGCTTTGCAGAGACACCAACCATAACCACAAACGTCAAATTTCTTAGCACAATCTGCATTCAGATTTCCTAGCACTAACATTCAGTGCTCTGACTCACAGGTATATTTCAACATTTTCAGATGAGAAAAATGAGATGGCTTATGTGGCTTCAAGACATTCTCCCAATTTTCAACTAGCTACTGTGCTCTGGTCATTGAAGAAAAGTCTGTGATAGGGCTAAAGAAGTGAAAGGAACCTTTTAGCATTAAAAGGGATAAAATAACATACAAAGAGAGGAGAAAGAGAATTGAATGTTTCTCAAAAGTTACAGCATAGAACAGACTGAGTAACCAAAACCATCTAAGACAGAATATTCCAAAGGTGTTACAGGTCAGCCAGAACTTTAAGGGACAAGATCACTTTACATCTTTCACTGCTAAAAAAAAAATATGGTAATTATGATTAAAAGTTTTCAGTCTCCAATTCAATCTTTTTTTAATCTTTGAAGCACCTCTTTATTGGTCTTCTCAGTCCATTCTCCTGTTGTGGTTTGATCACCTGCAACCCTGTTCTCCCTCTGAGGTCAGAAACTCATCGCCTATTTTTTCCTACTTCTTCTGTCAAACAGACAAGAGAAATAGGAAAATCCTCAATGATCACTGCTTCTATAAAGCGACTACTTTGCAACTTTGAAAGCAATACTGCTTTTTGAGACTGTTTTTTCACATGACAATAGAATGCGCACATTTGATTCAACATTAAATGAATTGCTAAAGCATATGATTTTAGAAGTCATTCACATTGTGCCCCACTATCTGCCATGATAATTGGTATGTTCTGTCTAGCAACAATTATATATACATATAGCTATTTTTAAAAAGTTATTTTAGAATAAACATCTAGAGTCAACATGGCATTTGATTTTTCTAACATACACACAAATCTCTGCCAGTTTTTGACTACAGCCTTGCAGTTACAGGCTGATTTACAGATGCATTCCCTTCAGTAGGCCTCTCTGTGGTGTTTCTTGAGATTTTGTTTCACTTTTACTTCAAACTCACTCATTTTCCCAGTAAAAATCATCTCTCTAATAAGATTAGCATGTGTGTGTGTGTGTGTTCCACATATCCAGATTTTATCTACGCTTTACTGTGATTTCAGATAAAAAAAATTAGAAGCATACACTGGCACACAAGTTAAACAATAAAGTCTCCATTCAGGATGCTATAATCATTTAGTATACCGCTGTCTCTTGAGAATTTTCTACAAATAATTCTTTAGAATACAGAAAACACATTATTTGGGAGTGGGGGAGGTAGAGGTTTTTGTGTTTTTTTTAAAACTAGCTTTTGCTTAAAACATTTGTTTCTTATTAATAAAATAGCTCTGTCCAGAAGCAGGATATTTTTGACCTGTGTTCTCTTCATGTCACATGTGATCTTCACACAAACCCTTGCACACTCACCCCATTTACATATTGCAGATTCTTTTTTACAGATTTCACTACTGCTTTCCTTCTGTGTCTAAGTCTGCAGAACACTAACCCAGACTATAGTAGTGTTGCCTTTTTCCTAAGTTCAGGACTTGTTTGATCATGTTCTATAATCTGGAAAATTCCAGATTTAAGTTTAAAGCAGGATGTTCTAAGAATCTTTTTTCTAGTACTAGATTTCTGTTTCCTGTTGAAACCTGATTTTACAAGCACTCCAAATACTGTACATCTAATGTATCATTCTCATCTGTTAATGTGAGAAAATTGAGGCATTTATGGGTTTCATGTTTTGTGACCCTTCTCTCTCAAAGGTTTGGATGTGGGAGATCCYTTCTATGGTCTCGTGCACATCTGAGAACATGTTCACTCAAGTGGACTGCTGTATATTTCCATCTCCTGAAAACTGTCTTTTTGTCCAGGCTGATCTGAAGCCAACTAACTTCTGACCAGCTTCCTCTTTTTACTAAACATAATTAACTTTATCAAGATATGGAAAGCACCACAGACTATAACATCTTCTAATCGCTTGGCAAACAGACAATAATGAAAGAGGACATTAGCATTAAGAAACAGTTTCTCAAACATCACTTGTTTGAGGACTGCTGACAGCTTGCCCTCATTTAAACAGGCATTAGCAAACCCTTCCAACAATAGGCCCAAGTCTATTCCCCACTTCTTTTCTACAGCTACACAAGGCACAAAGATCCCACATTCAGCTGGTTATGCAGATCTTCTTAGCACATCTGAAATTGCCAGTCAGGACACAAGAAAAAACTCAATTAGGGTATGCTCTGCATTGACACACTCCTGCCTTAGTATCCTTAAATTGCTGCAGAGACCATTCTATAACCATTCAAATTGTATCTACAGACAAAATTGAAATAGTCTCCCTTCTTTAAATCTACTCTATCAGAATACTTGTTTTAAAATTATGTCCTTACTTCTGTAAGGCCTTTCACATTTTAATATTCCCTTCCTAGGAGAAAAGCATCCACTAAACTTAAAACACACACATATTTTAATCAGTAAAAATATAATGAAACTGGAAAAGAAATTGAACCACAAAAAAGTTGAGGAGAAACAGATAAATCTTACAAATATGAATACAACCCTAGAGTTATTGATTGAACTGGGCCATTTTTGTTGCTATCCTGTGAAATGTGTAACCAGGGCCAGGTTATTACCTTTGCATTTTTAGTAGTCTTATATGCACTGTTGTTTTTCCAAGCTACTACAAACATTGCATAAACCCTTGTTTATATGGTATATAGGCTCTATCTGATTACCTAGGCAAGAAACGAACTATTTTCTATGCACTGAATACAAAATTAAACATCTAAAAATGCAAGTGTGGGGTAAAGGACAACTAAGGTTTTCTACCAGAATACACGATTCATATTTAACAACCACAGTTTCCTGTCAAATTTTAAAGCAATGCCAGGGAACAGTAATATAATTTAATTTTAACTCCTACGCTAATTGTCAGTGACCTCCAAACTCTGGAAGTAGTGCTACTTTCCACGTGGCAAATGTAATTATGGAATTTGATCTCTTATACATTGTAAGCAATGAAACTGCTTTAATTGACACTGATATGTATTTGTAATAACTTCTGTGTAAATTAAAAATCAGTGACAATTTTAGGTCCCTGGATGCTGTTTTTATTGAACAACTGGTTATTTCTTTTGAATTAGAGGTATGCAGAAGCAGACCTTTTGCAGAATGCACAATATACGTTTTAAATCACAGTGTAGTTTGTGTGCATGTCATTTATGATCAAAGCTTGCATGTCTCTCACACTTATGCACACACACAAAGACAAATCCCATCAGATTTAGGTTACCTTTATGAGATTTTGCTTCTAGCTGATTTTTGATTGATAGTCATTGTGAGGAGTGCTTGGCAAAGTGGGATAGCATTGTATTATCTGATATCAATGTTGCAGTGCACCACAGAGATTCAATACGGGGATACAAGAGAAGCTAAAAGCGGGATTATTCATTTGATAAGTTTTTTTTTTTTTTTATGGTAGTCTAGATTTAGCAAACCTTATCACACTGGTGTGCTTACAAAGAAATACTTGGCAAATGTTGCTAATTTTTTTTTCTTTCTTATTTTGCCATTTCTTTGTCCACACACTCATTGATTAAATGTTGGAAAGCAAACTACAAATACCTAAAGTAAAATTACAGTTTCACATAAAGTAGGGTCTTTTTGTTTGGGGTTAATCAAAATACTCTGTCATTTGGAAATATGTTCTTTACGAATTCAGGTAAATTTAAGAGTAGGGTTTGAAATGGTCATGATAGCTGCTGAGAGGATTGGAAGGTGATCTTTAAAGGTTTCATTCCCCCAAAACCCATAGCAAACTGGCTTGTGTGAAATACTTTTCTTTTTTAATAGAAACTGGTGCCTAAATTTTTCACTAAAAGTAAAAAGAATATATTTTGAAATGACCTTTTAAGTTCTAATGGTGTTAACCATATAAAGCTACATAGTAAAAATGGACCGAGAAACAATGAACAGAAGAACACTCCCAGCTCAAAGGTATTGCTCTCACACACAGCAGAGGGCCACATCTGATCTCACAGTGGTTTATCCTGCTGTGACCTCAAACTTCATTAAACTTCAGTCCTTTATATAAACACAAATGAATACATAAATAGAAAACAGAGTTGCACAGATTTTACACTAGGAAGAGTGGAAAAAGTCTTAATCAGCAAGCGCCCAGCTACTACACCAATTCTGTTGTCAGAAGCTCCTATTTGTTCACACATACTCCACATACTCACACATACTCCTTAGCAAGAGAGCTTATTTATATCACAACTGCAAAGCAGCAAAAAAACAGGGCAATAGTATAAAATATTAGGGAAATTCTGTCTTTCAGAGAAACAGCATTTCTCACCTGTAATAGGAACACTATGTGACCTAATTCGTTTCTTTCTAAACAGAACTCTGCTCTTTCCTGGACCTTCCCCCAGCAGCACTAGTCAGTCACCAGTATGTATCTAGGACTTGCACTTCACAGTGAGAACTGTTACCACCACTCTCTCTCAAGGCTCTTTTCAGCAAGCTGGGTCTGGGGAGAAGGGAGAATAGACAAAAAATAGACTTAACTTCAAGACATAATTGATTTCTGCTAGCTTGCAGAAAAAGCAGATTTTTTGTAATCATTTTAAGCAACTGCTCATGAACTAATGGCCTTCAAAAATAAAAGTATGAGAAGAAAACTTATGAGCTAGATTTTGTAAATGTGACAGAGGCTCAGAATCCAACATACCAATAGTTATACTTTATTCAGGAAGCAAACCTTCAACATTGTAACTTGTTTCTGATGTAGCCTAAAAGCACATTATTTTACTAAAGCTTCTCAATGCCTATAAGGTCCTTTTACCTACAGATACATCAAATGTAGTGAAATAATGCAACACTAATCTGTAAGACTTTTTTCCATAATAGATGTTATTTTCTCATTAAATCAATTCAAAGGCTAATTGGGGTGGAAGGTGACTATCTCTAGTGGTTATAAATACATTTGCATTGCTATCAATCTTTTACACGACTGATGTTTAACGAGGCTGAACGAGAGCTCAGACTAGCCTTAGAACCATAAAACTCGATGCAAACATATAGCCAATGCTGCCATCAAGTGGCAAAACTTAACAGTTGCAATACTGGTCATATTTGCCAGTTCACACTTACTTGCATATACTTCCCAATATGTACATATATAAAAGGAGGAGCACAAGAAAGATAGGAAAGGGGATGCAAGGCTCTTTTTGAACGAGTTCATATTTTCCCCTACAGATTCAAGTGTCGCACCAGCTTTTCCAGGGTGTAGGTACTGTTGTCCACTCTCCCTCAGCTCTGTTGACCAGCTGAAACTCAATCTGCTGCCAGCTACCACATTCAGGGTTGTAACAAAGAGCAGCAAACACCCCATGACTATTAAATTCATACAAGCCTAAACCCAAGACCTCGACAGACCACAAAAGTGGTTCATTCCTGTGTTCCTTGGACCAAAATCTACACCCAGACCTTCTAAACCACCCTAAAACATCAGTAAGCACATTTCAGCCTCCTGCCAAGCAAAGGGTCTTTTGTCACTTTCTGAAATAAGTTTGCCCACATATAAAACCGAGAAAAAATAAAACCACTTTGCAGTTATACTGGGCATGTAATTCAGGGTGTTCAATATACTATATAAGTCCTAGGGGTCAGAAAGAGACAAGGACCCTTTGTACCTCAAGAGCTCACAACCATGACGCTCATTGCCTGGCCATCTCCAAACACTTCATAGGCAAGGCTATTCACAATATTCCTGCGAGCTGGGTAAAACAGGATATCCAAAAAATAAGAGTCTGATTTACCTTCCAACAAAACCAGCACTTGTCTGAAAGAAATAAGTCTCTCCTTAGAAAATTAACTTGACTCAACATTTTGGGGATCAAGCAGGTATTTAAATACATTTTTACAGCTTTTGCCTCATGAACAGAAATAAAGAGGTATGGGACAGAAAGTAAAAGCTTTACTGGCAGAAGTTATTTGGGGAACGAGCTGTTTTGTTTTTTATTCTGTTTGTCTGTGAAGCAGTCAGATTATCTAAGTATGCTCAGAGACTCCTTCCTCCATGCATTATTTCTGCATGGACAGCTTCCAAAATGTTGAAGGAGGGTGATCTAAACCAGTTCTTGTCTATGTCCGCAAATTTTACTCATCACCAGCCAGAGTGCTACAAGCATTAGCCACTGAAGTGCCATTTATAGTGAATGACAAATTAACTGTTATCACTCCACTGAAGAAATGAAAGAATAAGCAAGGAACCACCGCAATCTCTTTGAAGTTACAATATTAATAGGTGCTCTCCAGAGCCTTACCAGCAGAAACTTAGAGTAGCCAATGGCTGATTTGATAGAAGACTGGGTTTACTGAAGCCAGCTATTATGACTCCAGAGTTTTGCTTTCATGTGCCTAATGTTGCAGTAAACAGTTCATAAACTGTAAGTAACAATGCTAAGGCAGCAGGCAAGAAATCTGTGTTCTATCTAACCCTTTATTACTGAACTTTTGTATGCACAGTGTCACAAAGCAATATATTTCCACTGTAAATATTAATGCCATAGCATGGTACTTTACATGGCAAGTAAAGACGAGTCATTATGCCAATGAATATACAAGCTAAAATAAGAACTGAAATAGAAGGGGAAGCCTAGGGGAAAATGGCATCATGAAGACAAAATGCACAAAATAAAGTTAGAATCAGTTACAGGCACATATGCATAATGTTAGTTAATAGCACTTTAATTACAGCATTGACTTATATTGTTGTTTAAAGGGAATTAGGAGATACACTTTTCAGATGATCAGAAAAAGAAAGGTGTTGAGGAAGCATTTTAAATACAAGCCACGGAATTCACTCTGGCAAAAAAGAAGTCCAGAATAAAATTTCCATTTAGGAAGCCTGTGGATGAACAGGGAATGAACATTTAAAATAAAATAAAATAAAAAAACTCCTCACGCTCAAATGTGATGCATATACTGTAGCATTAGTATTTTCCTCTCCAGTGTTCCAAGATCACAGCTAGGACCAGCTGGTGTCACACTGACATTTTTAATTTCTGCCTCAAGTACTTTTAAACAGAGATATGTATAACTGGGAGAAAGGTAATTGAACAGCCTACATCTTATCATTTATTAGTTGCTCAGAAATAGAGACCTTCAGTGTTTACTGAAAATTGATTTAAGTTCCAACAGTTACCAGTTGAGGACAAATTTACTACAGATAAAAGATGCCAAATGGTAAAACTGGTATTCCAAAGGGAAAGAGGATGGCAATTGTCTCTTCCATATTATTTTCCTTGACATCATTAAATATTGCAACACATTATCAACAAAAAAAACTAAAATCAAAGATAAATMTGAAAAAAGAAGCAGCACTACATATTAAGGCTAGTTAATGTGCCAATGCAGCCAAGACTACAGTCAGAACCCACCAATACAACTAATGCTGCAGCTGTTACTAAATTTCACTACCACTGCTATGCTATAGCAATAGAGGGGAAAACTGTGAAATCAGGCTCCAGCATTGTAATCAGGCATTGCTAAACTTGTTCAGTGACAGTCTACAGCCAATTTCTAAAACGCTAGTAGCATTGGCATCTAGTCCCTAAAGCTTTCATTGTTAGCATACTGGAATTGCACCTGTGGTAAGCAGAGTAGGATGTTTTACCGGGGGGGGAGAGAACTATCCCAAGCCAAGTGGTAACCTTTTATGACCCTGCATACTGAGAATCAGCCTTTGAAGTCTTAAGATTACTGCACAGAACTAGGACTTTTCATATAGTAGGACTACAGTACGTTTTCAAAAGTCAAAAAACCTTGTTTTTGACAAGTGCTGCTGAACTAATCATGGAAGATTAAGAGCAACATTTCCCAAGTATCTAGTGTCTAAAGAGATACACGACTCACAGTAAACTCACTGTAGAACATGTAAGTCTGTGTCACAGGATACTGTGGATATATGCAGATGCTTAAGTTCAAAATGCAATCAGACAAATTAATGGAAGAAAAAATCCATCAAGGATTATAACAGACAAATAGTACTTGGAAGTAGCTGCTCAGGAATTCCCTGAACAGCAGAATGCTGAACAAGGAGAGTACTGGGGAAAGCGTTACTATATGCTTTCCTCTTCTCATATTCTCCTGAGGCATCTGATAGTGATCACTGCTGGAAAGAGGATACTCTGCTAAATAAATATTTGGTCTGCTGCAGTATGGTTGTTCTCAGAGTGAGATTTTCAAAACAGTTCTGTTTTCACTCTTAATTTAAATTAAGCACATTTGAAAAATCACAGAAATTCCTTAACAATGTCCCTGTCACCACCTTCCTATGCTGAGACTGCTTAGGGTTTCTGCTAAGCCATCCTAGTTTAAGTATACTTCATTAAAAGCCTGACAGCTGTTGGGCCAGACAACTCTTATATCCCCACATGAACCACTGACTAGAAGTGGTCTGCTGAGTTTCCACGCAGGCTGAATTTTTCGCATTTAACTCTGCACCTTCCTTTGTAGGTTCACTGCTGCATTGCTCTTTAACTTACAGTAGTGTGTTTGCTGCAGAAAAGGTGCAAACATAGCCTCTGTGAAGACCATAAACTAATATTTTACTTATGCTAATATTCATACTATGSGATGCCTGAATTTAAACTAATAAAGCACTTCAGCATTCATAAAGATCTTTTAGTAAGTGAATAGCTTTAAGTGAAAAATTAGAACAGCTRTTTAATCTATGGGTTTTTTTATTTGGATCTACAAGCAACATTCAGAAGAAAGAAAGCCAGTTTTTGTCACACGGAAAGATCATCCACATGATGAAAAACTGATACCATTTTTCTGCTGAATCACGCCCTAATTTATGTCATATTTTATCCAGCAGAAATGACCCAGTTTTGTTGTAATATGTTACCATCTATTAAAACAAAATTGGAATCTTTTCAGTCCAACAGCTTGCCTTAAAAGACTTATAGGCAGGTTTGACCTTTACACTATGAATTTCATTTCATTGTAAGCTCTTACATTTATATTACTGCTTAACATGAACCCTCACTGAAATGTGACCTGACAATTTCTATCTGTATTTATTCATGCTAAGCTTCTGCTTAACAACCATCAGGCTAAAAGTGTAGTATAGTTACAGGAGAAATAATGTTTCCTGCTATTTCGTACAAAAAAGGTCATACCAGCTTCACGCAAAGGCAAACAAAATGTTTCATGTTTTTCCATTGTCATACCATTTAAATTCCTTGTTTTAATCACCTATAGCATGGTGTTTGCCAGAATTGCTTTTTCCTGACCTTCTTTCCCCCACCCTGCCATGTAAGTCAGCTACATAGTTTATCATTAGCACTGCACCACCTACAGGATAAAAATACCAAGTACTCAGATTCAAAACCATACTTGCGCAAAACTGCTGAAAAACAGTCATGTGTGAGTTTTATTCATGTGTATTTATCCCCTTGGAAATAATTTTACCTTTCTGAAGCCTGCACACAAAGGAAAGATCCCAAAGATCTATAAGCTGTTAGCTTGGTGTTCTTATTAAAGCTGATCAATAAGAATAACTAACACAAGTCTAGTTCCACAATGAAAGACTTGTGGTCGATTTCTAACTCAGTTTTACCTGGACACCAGTTTCTCAGTTTCTAGCTGGTCACCAGTATACAGTAACTATAGCTACTGTGCTAACTTCTGTATTACACATTTGTACATTAGACTTTCACAAGTATTTGGAAGGCTCAGAACAATAGATACTGCTGTTATGAAAAGACCTCTACTACAATTTTTTGTTCATTTTTTTTCTAGTCAAGAACATCAGTTACCTTTTCTTTAAGATAGATAACTGCATATAGAAATACGCAGATGAAGTTATTTGTGCCTTGCAATTATGTTTCCATCAGAAATGCTCACAGAAAATATTCTGCTGTACTATTTAAAACAACATACTTTCAATAAATTGTAAAAAAAATACAAATATTTATAGATAGCTTTTAAAAAATGCATGCATGGTCTTTTTCATAGGCTGGTTATGCAAGACACCTACTGAACACTCACAGGACATCAACATTTACAGGAGTTTAACATACTGGACACAGGATCAGTTGTGTGTAATTTTTTAAAGCAACACATTTTAGCTATGAAATGGAGCATTTTCTGAAATACTTATTCCATTGTTCACCTGATTATATGTATTTTATTTGGAAAGCACCTTAGCAATCTTAGTTATAAAGCATCTATACTCATCAGAACTTTCAAACATCCACGCTATGTGATAGCRCTGTAGCACAGCTGCAATAAAGTATTTTAGCACCCAGAGCAGGAAGTCTGTTAAAAACCAAAGCTCACAACTCTGTAGAGAAAAAAACAAACAAACACACACACACACAACTGTAATTCAGCAGCAATGTTTTGTGTCTGCACAGGTAGTACAAAAATTTTTAGCCTAGGACTCCTTCGCTCTCAGTAGCTCCATGCCTCTGATCCTAGGCTGCCCAACTCCCCTCTCACAACAACCCTTACCTCTGTGCTTCTGCCTTCACATAAGGGATTACCTCTATCAAGAGGCAGGAAATTTAGCAGCCATGCAGTTAGCCTGGGAAAGAGAGGGAAACAGAGGTGCATTACCAAAGGGTGAAAGTTATACAAATGCTTATTGTCAAGGTATTACGTTTGTACAGGAGCAGAGACCAGCTGAGGCATAATTATACTTGTGAAAATATGAACTTGATAGAAACAACCTCAGCACTAACAGCAACACACTAACAGCAATACAATCCAAGTGTGCCAGTTGTATCCAGTGAAATCCAAAAATGCTTATTTAATACACTTGACAGAATAAATAAAAGATTTTATATTAGAGGGCTTTTAAAATTATTATTATTTTGAGAGGAGAGACAAGAATTCCACCCCGTTGCAGAATACCATTGCCCATTATGCACTCACATGCACTCTATAATTATGAAAGGTCAAAAAGCTACACTGTACAGCTGAAACTCTTGAATACACAGCACTTTCAGCCCATAATCATGTTTTGAGCCATCAGCCCTATTATTAAATCCCTCAAAAGTCACATCTAAAAACTTGCTAGCATACTAAATGTTAAACCTAATGCTAATATTGTCTAGCATATTTCCAAGACAAGGATATTTATCACCTTGTATATTATCTGCAGACTTCAATACTGAGAAGCAGGACTAAAGAACAGTTACAGTGTGGTACTAGGCATGACTAGACAAAACAGTCATGTAATCTAATAGTTCAGTTCAATAGTTACTGACCTGCATCAGGGCCAGGTTAAATGCTGCCTGCATAGACCAAATTCTTCACAGGCATTAGGATTATAATTCTTTTCTAGAATATGTCCTCCAAAGTGAATTTGACTCTACAAGAATGCAGATCACTGAATTCAATATGCTACCATTTGCATGGATGACCTGCTTGACAGACATCAAATATTGTGAAGTATCTCTAAWGCTTTTCATATTGAAAATCCAACAGTTGAATGTGACTGAACAACTTAACCAGCTGTGACAATTGCATAGTTTAAAAATGACTTAACATGGATGCATTGTACTTGTCTAATTTGCCAATAACTCATCCAGTAGATGCAAAAGGTACTCAAAAGTTCATTTATGATAGGAATAGCACTGAGAAAGTCTTTGCAGCTAAAAGTCTGAATACAATCATTTTCACCAGGACACAAAAAAATACTTATCAATGAAAACTAGTCTAAGGTGTGTAGCATTTTAATGCTAATCTTAAAAAACACAGTATTGAATTGGTTTCACTTTCTGGATCATTCAAATCAAGACTGGAAAACATCATGTAYTGAAATCTGTATGTATAAAGATTAGACTTTTTTCTTCTAAATATCTCCAAATCTGCTAAGCTTTTGTCGTATTGCCTCTTAATCTTTTGCCCTCAAATTCCTTTACGCACAGTATGCTTAATTCAACAAGTTTATACAATAATCATACTCAAGTCCAAAGAATTAATGAATAAACTGCAGAGTTTGGACTTCTGAAGCGCTAATATGTGTTTGTGTATGTGTACACATATATCTAAAATCTTGCTTCAATCACAAACTAAAAAGCATTCAATGTGTTCACATCTATCTCTAAAGCATGAAAGCAATGTAAGAGAGCAATTGTCCTCTTGTACTACAGCCCATATAAGATCATGATTTCCTAGAGCACTGCAGCTAACAAAAATAATTCAGATCTCAGAACTGAYGCCCATTATGGTTACCAATTCATCAACAATGCAAACAAATAATTCTTAATTAAGCGAGGCTGTTGGTGAAACTTTCAGATATAAAAACATTCTGTATGCTTATAATGAATACAAATTTTAAACAGTATTTGCTAACATAACTTTAATGCATCATTAAACATGCTCATGCTACAGTTAAGACTACACTTTCAACTGTAACTTTGCACAGTGCATACAGGATATGTAATGAAACACAGCATATATGGTACCTACTAACTCAATTTTCAAGATTATGGCTTCCTCTCAGAGACCCCACTGTTCTCTAGATATCATCTTCTGGGGAACAGCATTCAGACTACCTTAGGTAAGCTACATGGGTTTACTGGAGGTTGTAATTATTCTTAATATAGAGTAAGGAAGGCATACATCTCCATCAGGAAAAACAGTCCAGCATCCTAGCAGTTTTTGGAGTAAATGCACAAGTCTAAAACACAAGTCTAAAAAAGTGTCAGAAGTATCACTCAGTCACTTATTCACTACTGCTCCCTGACACAAGCTCAAAGATGAAAACACAGAAATGGGTCACTTCCATGCTAAGTGACTTTACTGAGACTAAAGGAATAGGAAATCTGAACAGGGAGAATTATGAACAGAGACTAGATGTGTAAAAGTAATGCAAGCAAGCCAACAAAATCTCACACTCCCAGAACTACACTCAGTAAATTAATCTAATTTATGCAAATACTAATGTTGGGACTCAGCAGGTTAATCAATGAGGCAAATCAGAGTCATAGCAAAAGAAAGTAGAAATGGCTACATACAACATCTTCTCTAAATATTCTATTTTTCCCTTTAATACAGGCATGGATAATCCAAAATGACACTGAAGAAAGATAACCATACATTTTAAAAGCTAATTTCTTAAGTTATGTCAAAAAACTGGTAAATAAAACTATTTCAAGGTCAAAATATCAAATAATGCTGGTTTTGCATTTTTGGCATTATCTTTTCTTGAAAGTGTTTTAAGGCAATTCAGATAAGCCAACCATTGATCCCCATTGAATTTGTTTTAATTACACACTGCTACCAGGTAAAACGTATCAACAATATTCATAGCAAGATCTGATTCAAAACATTTTTGAAAGCCTCTGTACAGGCCCTCTGAGTGGACTAGACATTTGTGGCAAGAAATCACCTCACATAATTTTTTTTTKTTTGTTTTTTAATCTTTTTGGAAGTTGTAACCTGTAAGTTCTTATAACCCTCCACCCCAGGCCAAAAAACCCCCTAAGGTCAGGCACTCTGTATTGTTCCCATAATACATTAGATTTGTAAGCACTGACAAAAACTCCACAGACTGTGGATGCTTTATAAACAAAATGAGACACAGTATGAAATCAGCCTTCAAGCCGCTAAAGAAAAAGCTTTGTATTGCCCATCTGTACAGTGAATTTCACCCTGAGTTAATGCATCTGCTAAGAGGAACTATCTGGCATATTGACAGTTTCCTCAAAATTGGCAGCTTTTTTTTTTTAAGCAGTTGGTAGTTGCTTTTAGAAAATCTAAAATCTCACCTTTCATTTGATGTCAACATATTCTTTATTAATAGCTATAGTAATTGCTTTAAAAGTTATTGAATGTTTTCTTAAAAGGTGAACTATAGCAACATAAGATATATAAAAAAAATCAAACAAACATTAGATAGCTCCTAAAAGAATAACTACAATATATTTGAAAATACTATCCAAAATCAGTTTATCAGTAATTTAAATGCACCAGCACTGAGTTTAGAATTCTCCTTTTTTCTAGAAAACCTCACACTAACTACTACTCCAAACAACACAGCTTTCTCCTATAGGGGTCTGCATTACCATCAGCTGTGAAACAGAAGTTTAACCTGGCTTTGGAAGGTAGAAGCTTTCAAAGCATCCATAATGAACAGGAAGCTTTTTACTATTCACAGAGCAAAACAAAAGCAGGCATATTTAATCAGAGAAGAAAAACAAATGCAGTACACAGTAATTATGTTTATTCAGTTTACTGTTCTCATGCAGTTATGTCAATTTATATTAATAATATCCAAGATGTCTTGTCGACTTGTCACACATTGCCAATTTAAAGTAGACAAATAAGGTCCCCTTTTCTTCCTCACTGCTTTTGAGGTCTAAAAAAGAAATTATGAGTAATCCTGTCATCTAGTACTGCTGCAAATAATCGGTGATTAATTTACCATTCTATTTTCTGAACTATATTAAAGATGCTTACTGAATGCTAATAATGAATATCAAGAAAATGTGTAGAAGTGCAAAAAGATGAGCTGCCAGTCCCTGGGAAAAAGATATTGAAAAAAGAACCAGTTAAACTTGAAACGATGCATCTTTAAGTGTCTGTTGCTAGGAACTGGCAGAACTCTAATAACACCTAATTTACAACTAAAAAAAAAACCAACCCCCCCCCCCCCAGCCCTTCAGGGGCTCAAACTTAGAGACATTTTGTCCCACCAGTTTCCACAGGGTACACTACAATGGCATGTCCTATACCCTACCTTATGCCAAAATGATACATATAGATCACAGTCCATTCCCTCAGCCCATCTCAGTTGACCACCTTTACTTTAGTTGTAGCCTAGCAAATATGATCTTTTTTGCCTTTGCTAGAGAAAAGGCCATAGGCTTTTTATTTAGATGACAGTGAAGGGTCTCAGGTCTTGTTTGGGACTGCCTTGGCCTAAGCTGGTTTTAACAACCATCTAAAAGTCAAGTGACTCTTGCCTCGCCTGTCTATCTTAAGCTCTGGGAGTCATTGTGTAACAAACTATAGCTCCTTACATCAACTATTTTGCAGGAGGCTATTGTGCAACCTTCAAACTTTAGCTGGTAATCAGCAGACTGCATTGGGGAAAAACTTCTAAAAATAAACCCATATAGACCCAAGACAAAGGAGGAAGAAAACGTCAAACATCATAATACTCCTGTCAAAGACCTCAAGATGCTGACAACTCGTCACAAGCTCTCTCTCATTCTTCTTGAGGAAGACAAACTGTCAGCTTTGGGATCCAAAGAACCCTTGGAATAGTGAGCATAACACCAGATAAAAGGTGTAAATACTAGGCAGCTTTTGTATAACAATTTTAACTGTTATTGATGAGAATTTTCTGTATTAATTAGCATGTTTTAAGATTAACTGGACTCTCAACAACTCTTAGCTCCACATATAAAGTGTGTTCCATTACGAGCGTAAACACAGCTCAGTTTTCTTCATACTACATTTTCGTCATTAGACTTTTGCTCGCTCCTTCATTAACTAAGCAACATAGAGCAACCTGAGCTGAAGCATTAATGGCTCTCTAAAAACTTTGATTTATATTTTGCCTTCTATTCTGAATCTCAATGTTTTTCACATTGCAAGCTGAGATCAACAAGACCATTGAGGCTCTTTCAAACTATTTACACAGGTGTTAGCTGAGGGTAGAAGTGGATGACATCTTACAGAGATTGCTAGGGCAAAAAATCTCAATTATGCCCTCAAGTATTTATTGCATAGTCATCAAAAAAAAACAAATATGTGGACTACACACCTTTAAGATACATAGGGTGTTAGCAGCTATACTTATTCATGACTCTCACATTCTAGCAACAGAATTCATTTTACACACCACAGAAAACAGCACCATCTCTGGGATAAAGTAATGCTAACAATCAAAAATAAAGATCAAAAATAATTTAAAAACAAGTTCTTTATCTATTTTAAAATGCATTAGAAAATAGCATACAGAAAGTAAAAATTCAGTTCATAATGTGGTTAATAAGTTTGATTCTTGCAAAAGTCAGTGTTTTTAATAATCACCAGACCTTGTTTTCTTGCTTTCTGAATGCCAGCAGTACTAGCAACAATGAACACACTGAAACTTATTTTCCCCTGTAAATGTACAAGTATTACATTAATGTTGACTTGCAGAAGACTGCTACCTCCTAAAGCAATTTCTTGTAGCTCTCAAACTCTATGACCAAATCCAACCCCTTCGTGGCCTGCTAGACCTGCTTAACATAAGGAAAGGTTGCAGAAAACTAAAAGTATAATTGTGCAGGCTAAAAGTAAAAGCTCGTATTATGACTTCAGGGAAAATCAGAAAGGTTACTTACCAATCAGTAACCATAAACTGTCATCATGGAACCATATTCTTTAGATGCAATGTTTTCTGGGTATTTAAGTAGATCATTCCAGAAGCCAACAATATTGGTCATGAAACTATTTTCTTACGGGTATGAACCAGATACTCAGCCTGAAGGTATAAGAAGTAATCATATCTGTCAATTATTTTGGTCAGAAWCCCTAAATGAATATGCAAAGTAGGAAACACATCTCTGTTGTCACAATTCTCTTTAAAATTCTCTTTAAAATAAATAACTGTGACAATGAGCAATATGCCTATACAAATTACGATATCTCAGCTTGATAAGAAAGCAGTACTCAGCCTTTCTAAATGCAGATGGAACCCTTGGGCCATCCAAAAACTGAGAGGAAACAGAGGCATTGACTTTGGGAAAAATGCAAACAAGCTCATAAGAAAGCATATGAGAAAATCTCTTTGTGCCTAGCAAGTATATCTACAGATCTGCAGAGTAATAGCACCTTATTAGTGTTTAGATTCTAGAAGAAGGGAACATCTAAGGATGTGTACTGGGATTCTCTAACTGGGATCTGGTGCACGTTCGAGGGGGATTATTCAACCAGATGACCACTCAAGTTATTTTCCTCTGAACTGAAAATCATCTAAATCAGTCTGTAGCTGACAAACACAAAAGCTATCTCCAGACAAGTTTTGAAACTACAAGCCATTGAAGCTCCTATCCCACCATTATCTCACAAGTATTTAACCYAAAACTTTTATTTTAGAGTTCTTGTATTTGAACCGTGCTTCTGCACTTACTACTTGATTTAAGTCTGCTAGTTTTGCTAGTCAAAGTTTTTTGCTCTAAAACATGACCCAAATTGTGGATGTTCTTTTCTTCCTGCAAAAAAAAATGGAACAGCTTTAAAATAAAGTATTACAGTGTAAAAAGTTATTACAAATACTTAAACATGCCAACAGAAAAAAGACTTATACACAAATTTTCATGCTTTTACAGCATTAAATATGTATCTTTGWAAATAGCTTTCTACATCAAATAAAAATATACTTGTTCTGGCTACATCATGGGAACTGTTGTATGTTGAATACACTAATGAATAACTTATCTGAAGGAAGCAAAGTAACAGGAGACATCTAATGACTATTGTGATTACATCACCCATTATTAATTCTGGTTTGATACTGCAGGACAATGACTGAATAGACATGTTTCCTCTTCCTTCACGGGTCTCAATAAATCCAAATTACTGCTGAAAGCAAGTTGTTCTAATCTGACAGTGTCCAAATCCAGGTTTAAAAAAAGTGCTTGTAATCTAATACAACTGTTCTTTGAATCAAAGTTGGTATCAAGGTGCTGACTCATTTAGACTCAGCGCTTCACCTCTAGCTGTTGTAAGTATCCCCCCTCTCTGTTCCGTTATTTTCTACATTCACATGGCTTTATATTCAATACAAGAAGGAAAATTGCTTAACAACATTCCAAAAAGATAAGCTCAAAGGAGCTTATTTTGTGTTTGAGAGCTTGCTCGCATTTAAAACTGTGCTGATATAACAACATCAACTGATC